>NW_021939960.1:5462961-5508280 GCF_001715985.3 Manacus vitellinus | reverse complement strand
TTTTTTAAGCTTACCTAATTAAATCAATAGAAATACCTACAAAGCTAGACTTATTTCGGTTAAAATGCAATTATATTTCTTTTAACTTCACTTGGAAAAAAACCCCTGTCAAATTAATTAGATATATGTATTCCTCCAGTTAAATTAAACTTCAGGTAAACTGATGGAATTATTCATCTCAAATGTCAAGAAAACAATAGGAAATGTGTCACATTTATACGCAAAAATAAGTCCTGCAGAGTCCTCAACTCAGAACTTCTGTTGAACATCTGGCTTAACACACAGTTAAATTTCACAGTTACCAAAAATTCTGAATTCAAAGTTTTCAGAGAATTTATTGTTTTTCATAATTAAAAAAAGTATTACTTATAGCACCCTGGGGTAGACATGGGGATCCACAGACAATCAGACTTTTAGGAGATTATGGGTTGCAGCTGTCTGCCTTGCCTGGTAATCTCCCTAAGGTGCTGTTTCCTCATGATACCAGTAATCACTTTTCATGGGTTTACATAAAAGGTGCTGTATATCATCAAATCAAAAAGGAGGTTATTGCTCTCTTCTTATTATGCTGAATATGTGGCTTAGTGCTAAAAACAGAGAGCCAAAATAAAATGTGCATTTTTACATTACAACTGACCTACTGGTTTTTATTCAACATATAACAACAAGCATTGAAGTTGCCCATTAACAAATTGGCTTCAATATTTCATATCAAATCATGTAAATATATTCACATTTTTCAGTAGTTGTGCTTGTCCAGTACTGCTGACGTTTCAAGTTATAGCCAAGCTGAACAATACAAATCCATGACTTGTCAACATCCTTCATCTTATTAGTTTCACTCAGCAACAATCTCAGTCATCATGTTTATTAAAATACAAATTGTTCTTGTATCCTGTTGAAAACTGTGGGAGCTTTGCCATGGCAAAAATGCCTTGTAAGATCTTTTGAGGTTCTAGTGAAAGCTCAAGCATCTCCTATCTGTTTTTTCTTTTGAATCTGATAGAAATAAGCCTTGCATCACTCTTCTGAGGCACAGAAATAATCTACAGTTAACATACAGGCAGGAAAGCAGCAGAAAACGAGAGGTTGTACTGGTTTTACTCTCCTCTGTTCTGCTGTCAGCAGCTTCTCTGGCTGGAGCCTCTGAGCCACTGCCAGTTCACAACAACTGTGTGACCTTCACAGGACTTGGAACTTGGGACTCTCAGAGCCTCCATAAGCCAAAATCAACCATTCAAAGCCATTTCCCACTTTTTCCATCTGGAAATCTGAATTTCAATGAACTCCTGTTGACCTACAGTAGAAAGGAAACTGAGTATCAGGAAGCACCAACCACAGAATCATAGAATGGTCTGCTTTGGAAGGGACCTTAAAAATTTACCCTTGGGCAATAAAAATTGTTCTGGACAGCAAAACTAAATTGAAACCACCAGTGTCTTATTGACAGGCAAAAACTCTGCAAAAACGAATTCCCCAGCAAACCACACCTCCCTCCTGCAGGAAAGCTGCAGGTACAATATCAGTGGATCAGGCTTGACTGAAGTGCCACTGCTGTTCCTTCCAGCCACAAGTATTTTACACCTACTGCTCCATTAGTCTATGGCTCATGGGAAATATTTATTGCTCCTACTCAGAACTTTAGTATCATTCAGGACGTGTTATGATTGCAGCTTTGCTTATTGCAACATTTCCTTTCTAATTTTTTTTTTTTTGGTAGGAACTCAAAGATCCTTTGAAATATCTAATACAATCTAATACAGAGACTGCCAAAAGAAGCAGGGAGGGCAAAAAGAGAGTTTGGGTGTAAAAACCAGGAAATTCTGTGGTCTAAATAGACTTTCACTGACAAGATTAACACTAAATGCACGGTCAGACACTGTGAAGAACCTAAGATTCCAAAGAGCATAATAAAGAAAACACTGTTATTTACAAGGAAGATCTATTAGTATCTACAGTTAATAATTAAAACCGCATCTACTACTCTCCAATCAATGTTTAAAGCAATCCTTGTGAAAACACCCTATCAGCATGTACACAGGTCTTTTCTACCACCTTCACAACCTTCTATTAAGCCTATGCCTGGGACAGGGGCCATCATTAATGTCTCCAAACACTGATAACATTAATGAAGGCACTGGAAGCACTGATCATTTGGTCCCTGGGAGCTGAGTGTTGGAGAAAAGCTCTCCAGTTCCTCAGATGGGAGTTCCTGGGGACATCTTTTTTAAGATGAAGCTACACAACCCATGGTGAAGGTGCCAGAGAAGCCAGTTATGATGAACCAGCAGCCCAAACACACGAGGCAGCGTTCCTGACACAGGCAGGAAGGGTGGGAAGAGAATGAACTGTAGCTAAGGAAACGTGCTTGGTGTTCTGAACAACAGAAAGAATCAAGTAACATGGATTTTATGATTTTGTATCTCCTATCCATCTATTTTAGCATAAATAACGATCCAGCTACAATCAATAAGGAGTTCTGTTGCTGACTGCAGCAGAGCCAAGGTTTTGCTCATGATGTCTGAGCACTACAAATTAAAATACACATTTTAACTGTGGTAGGGTTTTCCCCCCAATCACAAAGATTTATCAATAATGAGCTTATACTCCTTGGTTTTGACACAGACAGCACACACAAATTCTGGACTAAGTTGAAAATTCATAAAATAAAGCTAGCTGTCTTACATTGACAGATTACAATAGTTTTGTCATATAAATGTCTTCTGTGACAGCCACACAGGCCACATCCATCAGCAGCTCCTAAGAGAGCAGCCCAAGCACAGGAAGCCCTAAGGACCTGCCAAAGGCCTGCAAGCAGGAGCTGCAGAGGATAAAAGCTGATGCTCAGAGCATCAATCCTAAATACTTAGCAACCCTGACTTCGAAAATCCCATCATCCCTCCCTTCACTGCCCAGCAAAAACAAGGGCAAGAAGTTTTGCAACCATCAGGCCTGTTACAGTGTCTTTTTAAACATACTTTGAAAGCAGCAGGGAAAAAAAAAAAGCAAATAAACAAATAAAACCACTCACCATATTTGGTGTCAGTCTTTACTGTCAGTGCAACTAAAACTCTTCAAAATATCGAAAGCTCCACAAATGTTATTAGCAAAGATTTCACACTTTTTTAATGGATATTTACACTTGGAAGCAGTCTTTTAATTACTTTTGTTATTTGCATCTGATGGCTTCAGGGAATGTTGAATTCGGATATGAGACTATCGAGGACCGCTGGATGAAGTCCAACAAAAAACTGAGATCAGACTAGTTAAATTAGCCATCTGTCTTAAATAAACACAAATCAGAACTACTTTTTAATATTCTTCAACCCAATCTTAAGTGAAGCAAGAACTTCAGAGAAGGCAGCAGTTGTGATAAGGTAGACCCCAAGGAAGTTGGCATCCATCTGGTTTATAATGTATCTTAGAACTTCAACGCTGGCAACAAAAAAAAAATGTCCTAGATATGGCATAAGATGGTCACGTGATAACAACCAGACTTCAGTCTTTAATTTGTCATAAAAATGAATTAATGAATTACGTTTGTAGCAGTTACTGTTCCAGTTAAATTATTAGCAGGAGAGTGGATTTACAATGTGCTGGTTCCTGTTCTCATTACAATCCATTCTCACGAGAACTTATCGTCAGAATTTTAATGCCTCGCTCATTCTGTGAGAGATAGCTGTAAAAATATATTAATTTGACCTTTTCAAAATTTTGTTATTTGATTTGGTGCCTATTCTTATTTGCTCCTATCTACAGCTCTTACATTTGCTCATATCTATAAAAATTACTAGGAAATGGAAGTATGTCAGTAAGTCAGAAGACTTTTCTATTCGTTTGGTTTTTTTTCTACCCAGGGTGAGGAATGCAATCTTATGACACTCTCTCAGTACCACACACAGGCCAAAGTCACTGCCTGAAGCAATCATTACACTTGGAGCAATGTTTCATCAATGGTAAAGGAGCTGTGATACCCTAAAAGTACAGAGAAATACAATAAAACCCATTCCCAGGGGCACAGCCAACGAGCCCTCCCAAGAGACACTCCCAGAGGATGACCCACATTGGGCACCCAGCTTGAGACAAAACCAACCTCTCTGGAGACTCTGCCTTCTCTGTACTACAACAGGGGCCTTGAAGACTCAGATTACAACACAAAGGTGCTTTTAATCCTCCTAATTGTCTCTGCTTGTGAAAATACGCCAAGAAGCTGAGCTCCCAGGGACCTGGAATTACCCTGATCCACTTCTGCGCTGAGATGGCCCCACCAACCTGTGCCAGGTGGGAAGCAACGAGCACAAGCACAAAGAGGACATCACAGCAGTGAAAGGAGCATTTCATCTCTCGCCAGCAGCCCACAGGGACTACTCCCTCTTGTGATCCGTGTGCGGGCTTAGAGTCACTGTGTCAACCCTCTGCCCACCAAAATATTCCTTGATGACTTCATCTGAATTAATCTTAATTTCATAGCACACGGGGAGGTTAACAGAAAGCAGATTTATCAGACAGCAGAACTTGACCTTTATTTCACAGCAATTCTGTACAGTCAGACTCGCTGTTCTCTCTCGAGGTCTGGCACTACCCCAAACAGCTCTGTGGTACCAGCAACAGGGCAAGGTGTTCAGGTACCATCCTCCAGGCAAACTGATGAGCTGCATTTACAAGTTTTGGGTGTTTTACATGACACCAGACCCTAGAATTTTATTTTTTTCTTTTATTAGAGTCATAACACCAAACAGAATAGTATGCCATCTTTCAATCACTGATTTTAATAATCACTCCTTAGGGTTCTGCTTAGCTAGTGTACTATTAAAACTACACATAGGTAGTTAAGTGTGTGCTGCCCAGCAAACTGGCTATAAAATTCAACTGCTGTTCCACAGCATCTGCTGTAAACTAACAAAAAACTATATTTATCAGCAGCATGTCCAACAGGACACCAGCCCACTCAGGACCCCAGAGCAAACCTAGCAGAAGATCAGTACCATCCACTCTGGGAGAAAAAAATGAAACACAACTTGAGGCAAACTCTTATTTCTCATCTGGTAGAGTTTTCAGATTCTACCCACCTGCTCAATTCAACCCTTCTGTTCTTACGGCATCTGCAGTTTTGATTTTCCCTTTTTATGTGCCTTATTAGCAAAGGCTTCTCTGTGATTACAGATAAACACACACAAAAGGTAGGCAGGCAGAAATACATATATAGATATATATGGGTACACACACTCCTCTAGGTCCTGGGTTCAGTTTCAGATGGAGCCAGGCACAAACACCAAACCTGTGACAGAGTAACACTTTAGGCAGTTAGTGATGCAGGAACCTCAACTTCAGCGATTCCACCACTGATGGATTTTTGTTCCTGAATTGCTTGGGTACTTCTGAAAATTCCACCCGTAACACCTACCTCATCACTACAGGAGTAAAAGTTGTTTGAGCCAGACCTGACAGCACTTCCCATCGTATCCATCAGCAGCTGACAACAACAACAGCAATGTTCAGCCCCAAACAAGGACAGCAGGCGAGACAGATACCTCCCTGTCTCCGGTGATTTGTTGCTCAGAGGGTTTTGGAGCTCTAAGTCACATCTTGTACACAACACTGCTCAGCAACCAGCTCCTCTGGGTGGGAGTTTGAGTAACTCTGTACACACACCAGCTAAGAGAGCTCATGAACCTCCTTCTCTATGGCAAAGCCATCTCTAAAAAGTTTTTTTCCCATGTTTCAGTCACTGACACCTACCTTTAGCTTTCATTTCAGTTGAAATTCGTGTGTACTAATTCTAAGAACACACTGGCACAGTTTGGTGTCTTTTATGCAGTCAACGAAAAATCCCTGAGAGTTGAAGTTGTGCTGTGCAGAGATGTTTCTGCTACCACATTGCTGATCCAATGAAGGTAATAACAGACAGTGTTGTAACAGCAAAGCTGCTGCGACCTTGAAATGTTAATTCCCAGAGACACCAGGGATTGGAGATGTCAGCATGGCAATGTTTTTGGCTTCCACAGGGGATGGAGTGTGTTTGCAGCTCTGCTCTTACAGCAACCCCTACAGTTTAGTGCACAGAGTGGAACTGATGCCTGTCTCCATAGAGACCTCCTGTCCTGCTTTTAAAAACGGAAAGAAAATGGAAACTATGACAACAGACAAACCTGTGGGATGAGAAGGCATAAACAAGTCAGCAGGAAGCCCACGGTAGTACACTGGGGCCAAGCCTCGTGTTTTCCTTGTTATCCAATATTAACATAAACAGATAAGTAAAGTACTGGGGAGCTGGGCCTGCACCACCAGCAGTACCAAACCCACACCATCACCAAAGCACAGTGGCTGGGCACAGGGTTGGCTGCTGGTATTTGGACAGAGGAGGAAGTACCTCAATTTCCCTGCCATAAAAACCCCAGTCCCACAGTGCTATCACCGGCATCTTGCCATCACAGAGGCCAAGACACAAGCATTTAAAGTATTACTAGACTTATCACAACATCTTTACCCAAGATAATTCAGGTAGAGAAATTAAAGTGATGTAATGAGCTGAAGAAGACAAAAAAAATAATTAAAAAGCAAATCTTGGTTTACTACGCTTTTTTTAAGACAACTTAAACCAAACCACTCAGATGACACTGCTCTTGTAGACAGCTCTAGACAGAAAACAGCCCTGCCTTCTCTCTATGAGCTATTCCTACACTCCTCACTGGACTGAAAAAGCTTTTCCACTTAAAGGCAGAAAAATATTCAAGACTTTTTAATAGAAGACATCCCTATCTAAAGAGCACCCTTGGTATTTGTAAAGCATTTTGCAAAAGTAATTTGCTTTAAGGATGATAAAGTCAGCTCTTCATTGTTTTATTAGAGAGCCTCCAGAAGGTCATTACCTCCAGCACACCAAGGGATCCATCTCCTGGATAGCAAGAGAGATGCCAACGGGCAGCTGTTCGGCAAGTCCCGGAAGAATTAGAGCCTATAATCAACTTGTGGTCAGTTTTTGCAGACACAGCCTGGATACATGGCCTCAAACATGGTGCTGGATCAGTTTGAACCTCATTTACCAAGTAGCAGTATAAAAAGATGTTTGGTTTTATAGATGCAGTATTCATTCAGTGACTCCTGGCCTAGACATCTATGCCCTTTTCCTACAGAGGAAAAACCACAGCGCCATCACCAAGGTATGGTACACCCACCTCAAGGGGAGGCAGCCACCCAAAATAAAGCTCTCTGTATAAAAAAAAAAAAAACAAACTTCTTCACTGGAAGCACAGGGCCTCTCCAAGTGAACAGTTTTTCTGTGCTATCTCTACATAAATATCAGTGCTTGATATTTGCTCTTTAGATGTTTAGCTATTTCACAGACTTTGCTCAATGAATTCATTAGCATTTGACCAGCTTTCCCATCACACACACACACTCTCACTCATCCTCAGTTAAGGGATTACCAGCCACTAACTCTTCCCAGCCTAATGGTGCAAAGCCCAAGTTGCCTGGGTTTGAAGCAGCGCATTGTCCAGAACTGTGCGTGCAGAAACATTTCAGACTCGTTCCATTGTCAGTAATTAAATTTGCTGTTCCCATCTGGGACACAATCCTCCCTGAGTTTGCAACAGAATCTCTTTGTCTCATTGCACTGATAGATTGAGATGATGTTCTCCCCATAATTATACACTTCAGATAACAACTGAGATGGAAAGGGACTACAGCCAATGAGGTCATATTTTCATACAACAAACAGTATATTGAAGAAATATAGATTTATCAAACCATGACCTGGGATGCCCTTTTGTAGGTACATGCTACAGTGCAAGTACTATTTTACAGATTTAGGGATGGAAGGTTCATCAACTGGTAAAGTACATACTGTAATTAATCAATGTTTCTATATGACCAGTAAGGGGAACCAGGCTGGATAACCTGGTACAGAGATAAAATATAGTTCCTAATTTTAAAAGGAAGTCGCACACATTTTTATTCCTTCTTTTTAACCACAGATGTTCAGGTCCTACAGAACAAGATGTCTGTTCTGTAGATGTACAAGAAGTGCTTTGTGAATGCTTTCACCAATCAGATCTTCACCCAGAGAAACAGGGAACAGAGTTAAACCCACAGATGGACATTCCCAGGCTTGTTTAACAGCACCAGCAAGCAGGTATTTGATGGCTGCCCCACAGAGCCATGTGTGAATCTATCCATGAAATGCCACAATGAGATAAGGAAGCTTCATCATCTCTGCTGCTTATGGAATAACTGTACAAAAACCTCCCGAGGTCATAAACATATTTTATAGACCCACGAAAAGGGGGTGCTCAGGGCAACCCTGAGATCGCCACACAGCAAGAGCCTGGGAGGGGGTAACAGTGAGCAGCCAGGGAGAGATGCCATGGAAAAGGAGGAACCCGTTATCAGATCTGAGCCACATTCCAGAATTCACATCAAAACACAAGTGGTAGATGGTCCATGACACAGACTCATTTTTCAGGGGTTCAGAGATAAGGAGCTACTGAGGCAGACAAAGCACAGTGAGAATGTTTCTAATTTTGAAAGAAGTGCTCCTTGTCTTGCAAGTATTACTAAGAGAGGCCCGGGCATTTGAGACCAAGCAGCTCCCCCTTCCCTACCTTTTTGTTTGTTATTAAAGGTCATGTTTATAGGCACAGTCATCAGTCAAACATCTGAAGGGCCTGAAAACCAGACAACCAGCTGTAAGCACACCTGACTGCAAATAAAGTCAACCAAAAGGCTGCAAACAGTTTTAATCCTCTTCCAAAGTCTGTCAGAATCAGAGGCTCCTATGGATTGCAACAGGCATTTGATCAATCCCTTTTGACAGTGTTGAACAAATCAGGGAAAATAATTCTGTTACTCAGTTCTGTGTTTAATTTCATTTGTTAACAGGTTTATTTACTATGGAATCCATCAACAACATAACTACCCTGCTAAATCATCATCGCCAAAGGCAGCCTGCTCCACTTTTAGCAAGCACAATGATTTATTTTCTCAAAAGATGGAGCATTTCTCAATGAAAAAAGGAACTCAAGGAAAAAAAGCCACCCAAACTACAAAACAAAAAAAAAACCACAACAAACAGCTGAGAAGGTGTTGAGTTTCTTTCCTCTTTCTACCCTTCCCCCTACTATGCACCAGCCAAAGATTTATTCAGTCTCAATTAAAACAAAAACTGTGTTTTTGCACCACTGACTATTCAGGAGAACTGCCCAAAAGACATGAGTACAATTGAACTGATTTCCCTCAAAAATCATTTCAACTGTTGGGGGGGGGAACAACTAAAAATCACAAGAGCAACAATGATTCAGAAGTTTGAAATGATCTGCATGAAGTTTCTGGTAAGATTCAGCTCTGGACACACCAAGGGTAAGAGTCTATCACTACCAAAAAAAAAGAAAGTTAAGAGTCTCTCCTAATTTTTAAGGTTCTCATCTCACCACCTGTTAATATACTTATCTGCAGAACAGGTGTGTGCCTGAATAATTTGTGATACGAATTCTGACAGGAATTCTGGGACAAGTCAGCAGTGGAAAAATTTCAGACTACTTCTCTAACTCACGTGGACAAAGGAATTTTCACTGCACAGTACATCCAATGATACTGAAACGTATCACAGGCCAACACCAGCACTGTGAGTATCTTAAGGGAAATGAGACTTGCATGTACCATGGAAGAGAGACCAGAATGATGCAGTTGCTTCTGTTAATGAATGGTCCATCTCTTAACAGCCAGGACTTGTCTTATGTGATTTATGCCTGTTGATCTGTGATTAACCACCACCACCACAGCAAGATTTACTGCAGCTCATACTATAATTGGAAGTAAATTGACTGCTTATAATAAAAAAAACCACTAAAAACTCTGCAGTAATGAGTATGGTATAGACTGCATTTCCTCAGAGCTTTTGGGAACAACACACATTTGTCTCATCAATCACAGAACTACATTTTCATGCCAATCAATCACCACATTAATGGGCTGCTCCATTTTCCACCCTAGACATGCATTTACCCTGTAGAGATGCTCACAGAAGGTGGGAACAAGCACTCGCCCCTTAAAAGGTGCTGCTTGAAGAACTGAGAAAGTCAATATTGATCTGATGAGAGGTAAAAAAGAAAAACCTGAGGTAAGTTTTCTCCTTAGTGGGGAGATGGCACAGCGAGCAGCTGGTTCGATGGCTTGGCTCCCACTGCCACCTCCCTCAGGCACAGACTTCAGTCAGGAGCACCATCACACACATTTGTATTTGCACAAGCTGGTGCACATCAGAAACACCCTCAATCTACCCAAGACTGAGAACAGAAAATTATCCTTTCTTTGCATCTAACTACAAGGTAAGCTTAGCTGCAGGTTGTAGGTTCTTGCCTTATGGCCCCTCAATAATTCTCCCCACTCTTCTACATTCAAAATACTTACAAACCAAAGAAGTATAAAACAGGCTTGTGTGAGCAAATGGTGGAAAGCCTGCTCGCCTTAAGGAGCCAAGAAGACTGTTTATAATTAGCAGTAAATACATATACACTGTGTAACTGACAACTCTCTATCGAGGGGAAATCAAAGTGTAGTGCCAACAGCATCGAGAAGAAATAAATACCCTTTACAGAGTTCATACAGAAGAACCCTAAGATGCACATTTTTATATAAACATACGTGTTGTTTTACCTCCATTTAAATTCTTCGCAGCTCAGCCCTCTTTTATATAAGAGAAACAGTGCATACTAAGAGGGGTGAACTCCATCAGGATGACTAATACACAAATGCAGCAAATTCCCAAATAAAATCAGAATAGCAGATAAGAAATCAACAACAATAGCTCGCTTGGGTGTGTGTGTGTGTGAAGGCAGCCCTAGGGCAGCTTTAGTTAACATCTCAGCAAGTTACACAGGGTTTACATGACTATTTACTTTCCAATTCAATAAAGCCTGAACAGTTACAGTACAGCAACAGCTCCTTCACCACGTGCTACCTACACCTTACCCCAAGACAAAGAGCCCTTTCCCAAAGCCAGGCAGGTCTGTACACTCTGCAGGATGGTGGAAGAAGCAGCAGCACATTCACTAGGGTCTCACCTGGCTGGTATTGATGCTTTTGTGGTCAGCATTGCTACAAGCAAAGATCTCCCCATCACTGCCCACCATCTTCATCAAAAACCAGCAGTGACCCTTGTACATCTCCAACCCTTTGTTTGCAGAGCTGTAATATTCCACACAGGTCACACACAACAGCCCAGGACCACGTGCCAGCTCACTTAAAGCTGAGTTTTAGGTGCCACACGAGGCACACAAGCCCTGCCTCACAGAAAAGGGACATATACCCATAAAATACAGATGAGGCAGCATGGTGAGCACCTCACCATTAAGAAATATAAAAAAAAATAAAAATCCCAGAATTCTGACTGCCTTATAGGCATCCTCACCTGCTCCAGAGTCACAGCCCCACCAAGCACGCAGACTGGATCCTCAGCTTTCCACAGCACTGGTTCCCAGCACCCCCTGGCCTCCATAAAAACAGGTCACACACATGCAACCAATCATTCTAATGGCACAGCTGCCCCAAATTTGGGGGATGATGGTAGTTCCAGGTGCATATCAGTATTCAGCCTTGGAGCAGAGGATCACTGCCCCTTGCCTGCTTAAAGTTTGGGGAGCAGAGAGGTTGTTACCTCAACCCCTTTGCAGCTGAGGGGGGAGAAAATAAAGTTCCTCTAGAGATCCTTACACTCTGCTGAGTAAAGAATGGTGGGAAGCATCAAAATCTAGGAATTTAAGGTGTTTTAGGATTAACTAAAAATTTACTTGAGGAGGGAGAGGTGTCTTCTATAATTTTGAAATTACACTATTAAATTCTACCCCTGTAGTTTACTGAGCTACCTATTACATGCCAGAAGGTCACCATCACTTCAAACACTTAGAGAAAATGTGTATTTTAACCTTTTATTAATGTGTTCTTCTGTTCTTATAGGATTGAAATATGGCTTAATTTGGAGTAATAGAGAGCTCATTCACGTGGGAAGCATCAATATCTTGTTATAATGGGCTTTTAATTAAGCAGACATTGCACAGCACTTGGTATGATAAAGTAAATGCTGCTAATGTTTCCCCTACTATTGTCCCATCCTACAAAGCATAATGCAATCACAAAATCAACTGAGAAAATAACATCTTTATTGAATTTTCAAATTTATGAACAATAACAGACCCAAAGCTTTTATATGCCAGTAGATGGCAATCTTCAGATATAGTAAAAATGTGACATTAGAAAAAGCAAAATTTCAAATTAAAACTGTATGAGAAAAAAAAATCATTCAATTTAAAGGTTGAAATTTGTCAGAAGTTATTCAGAATCACTCAAGTTTCACTTTATAAAAGAGAAAAGGAGGACAGAGAATGTATTTTATTGGTTTGGATTTACTTTTCATCCTGAAAAATTTACTTTTTTTTTAAACAATTTAAAAAAAGAGCAGTGTGGAGACCTACATTAGCATAAAAACTGAATCTTTTATTCTGGACAAGTGAAGTATTTGAGGTGTTCACTAAACCTCATGTTTCTGGTTCCCTTGAGAGCCCCTCACGTGGCCACTTTTACTTGGGCGGACGTGGCCTAGAGCCCACAGCTGGGTACCCACCTTGTTAGGGAAGAGGCTGGGAGAACTGAACTGATGGAAATGAGACAAGTCTGAATATTTCTTTGCTATTAGGAAATAAAACTGTGTACTCAAACTTTGGTTTAAAATTCAACTGCATCACCAGGTGACCACTCTCACAAGAGTGCACTGCTCTCTATTTAATTCCTGCTCTTCAGAAAAGCTGCACTTGAAATTCTGCTTATTGTTGGTTCTTGATTTTTTTAAGACCTCAGGACATCATGAAGTGTGATCATACTCATAACAGCAGAAGAAAGCCAATAAACAGTTTCAATATCCAGGCTGATCCCAACTCGGTGCAACCACGGGAGTTGCTGGTAACTCATATCCCACTCAGTTGTGTCCACTTATGAAAGAACACACCACAGCACATGCAACAAGAACATTCTTCCTACTTGACATTGTATCTTTAAATGCAAAAATAATTGTAAGATGCAAGTTAAAATGCAAATATTGTCTATGTTGCCAAATTTAAATATTTGCATGAGATTTATTCCAAGACAACTCCTCCCACACTCACACAAAAGAACTTCTTGAGAAGAGCTTGATTTGTTTTGGGGCTTTTTTCATTTTCATATTTCCTCCTCTACTTGAAGCAGCCGCATTTTACTCAGACATGGAATTCCACTCTTGTTGAGGAACTTTACTCCTCTTTTATATTCATAGAGGTGAGATCAAAATCAAGCTTAATCTAATGCCAGTGCAGCTCTCAGGGTCACCCTTACTGACCACTGGCTCTGGTGGCCTCTTCAAAACTCTGGTTTTGACTTTGAAAAGTCCAGCTGCTGTCCCCACATCACCAGGAGAACATCAAGCCCCAGGACAGCTCTGAGCAACTCCTGCTCTGCCAAAGGGAATATCCAAATGAAACTGGGTTCCCGCTATAGGATCCATACTGTGAGGTGGAATTACATCCAAAATTGTGTTTGTAATAGAGGTTGCAAATTCACCACCTGTGATCTTCAAAAATATAAAAATCATCCAGGCACAGCTCGGACACAGGAACCCTCCAACCTGCTACCAGAACTTTCCAAAGAAAACTCTTGGCCTCCAGAGAACACAAGTGGGGCAGTTTATCAGCTTTCAAGAGAATGATGGAAAAGGAAGCTAAAACAAAATCCATAACAGCTGGAGCAATTTTCTTGGAATTAAAATTAAAAAGCCTGACAGTGTCATAAAAATAAAAGATCTCAGAAAAAAAATGATGCAAAGGATGTTATTAAAGTAAGGTTTATGAAGTTCGAGAATAATTACAGATAATGTGTATTTATTACTCCTGTAGGATCAATCTGTGGCACAGATTTTCATATCTGAAGCCAAACGTGCAGATACTCATCATGTCTGTAGTTATCTTTGCTCTCAACTCCCACTCATCTCCCTGGCGACACATTTACTGTTTCCATTTGTGATATATCAATACTTTTCATTTTATTTATTTCAGTTTTCTCTTTACAAGAGGAAAAAAAAAAAAAAAGGAAGCTTATTTTAATCTTTGATAACAACCTCTCCATTTCCAAGAGGACCTAAATCCAAGGAGTAAAAGCCCATGTCCAGATTGTCAAACCAGACTACCTACATAATGGCTGATCCATTTTAAAATCAGATAATAAAACTCTTGAGTTATAGAAATAGCTCTAAAGACTCAATGTATTCTACGGGCAAGAGGAAAGAGCAGATTTTCTGCTCTTTTGAGGACACCTATCCCAGCACATAGCAGGGCAAATTAAGATCTCTGAAAATGAAATACAATCTCTCTCCCTGGGCTCAGCAGTCACATGTGGAAGGTTATAGGTAGATTTCAATTTATTGAAGCCACAGGATCAGCTCCAGACCAAAAATAACCTCAGCCCTTCTCACACTGGCACCGGCACATCCCACACGAGCGCCGTGCCAGGGAAGCTCCAGTGGCACAGCCAGCCAAGAGAGTTTCCTCTGCGTGACCAAACCCTCCTAGACACACAGATAACACCTTCAGGCACCACTGCCTGCATCCTGCATTTCCCCCCAGCAATCCTGCCCGGGGAACTCAGCTGTGAGATCCCCTCAGCAGTACAAGCACACAGCCCCAGACAGACGTAATTGATTTTTCAAGAGTACTTAACTCTTGCAATCTAGACACCTTGACTTCAGTTCTCAAATGAGAAAGCAAGAGGCCTATTTTTAATTCTGAGACTACACTTTACCTTATTAAATAATATGGAAGGCATCACTATTCGAAATACAACATCCAAACGTGCAGGGGAAAGAAAACCACCATATACATATTTCTGCAAATAAGTTTCCCTTCATGTCAAATACATAAAATCACGATAATAACTTGCTTAAAAAAATAACTTATTTTCAGTGGATATCTGCATCCCTTTCCCTGACATATGAAGAAGTTTCCAGGCATAAGTATAAAACAGGACAGCAGAATACATTAGCTACCCTTTTGGCCAAAGTATGCTGAAGTCAAAATTCACTTTCCTTTCCTGCATTTTCCACTTGTCTTGGGTGACCAAGTCATGCATTTCCACTTGAAAAGCATGACAGATGTAGACAGGGGTAAAAAAATGTTTGGGTTTTCTATGAAGTTATATATGGAAGTAATCTTACACACTGGCTTTGCTTTGCAAGCATGATTTAAAAAAAAAAAAAAAAAAAAAAAAAAGAGAAAAGAAAAAAGAAGATCAAGTAGCCAGGCAGACAAAACCTCACTGTTTTCGTTTGCTAAGAATAGCACTTTGATTCCCCATGACAAAAGTTAACACCAGCTCCTCAAATGGGTTAAGATATTTTGCTACTGAATAATTTCTTTTTATCATTGTATCACTTAAATGTTAACTTGATCAAAACACACCATTTAAACGCGTCCAGGCTGTCTCTAAGTCTTGTACCAATTATCCTGCAGCACTACACCTCTTCAACATTTCCAGGAGATACATCACCACCTTAAATACCCTCATTCCTTCTGAAAATATTCTTACCTCCACGTCCTACCGTGGCACCTAAGATCATTAGAACTGAATAATTAAAGAGAAAGAAATCCATTCCAGTTTGAAACTTTGAAAATTTAAACCAGCCAAGAATCTGACCCAGAGCTTTAACCAGCAGATCCCCCAGTGCTGCCCCTGGCCCCGTGAAACCCTGTCCGGTGGCACTTCCATCAGCACCCGGCTCTCCTTGGAAGTGCAGCAGCATGACACCTATTCCATTCCACTGCAAAGAAAAAGTCAGCATTCTTGCACACCATCAAATAACCAAATCTTCAGCCTTTTCAATGGCTGCTTCAAAATACAGAGCTGCTCTGCTCAACAGCTGACACGTTTTATTTCCCTTCTTTAAATCGGCAGGTATGCCAACCATGGGCAAAATCTTTCATGGAAAAGAGGAGAAAAGCAAGGAAGAAGGTAAAAGAAGATAAAAAAAAAAAAAGTCTTTTTTCTACTACTGAAAAACTTTTAGAAGAATTATTCTTGAGGAATTAATGGAAAGAAACTATTTTTTATACACAGTATTAAGTGATTAAAAGCTTGTTCATCACTTTGCTTAGTTTAATTTTAGAAAGGCCTACTTGCAGATTCTTTGAAATGCATAATTAATTGATAGCAGCGTGGTTACATCAGTACAGAACGGAATGATAGATGTGAAGTGGTTTTTCCACAAAAAAAACACAAGCAGTGCAGGGCACAATTACAAAATCCCATTCACTCCACCCTCCAATGAAGCCGTTTGATCTGCACATCTGATTGCACAATCAGCCATAAATATCCCTTGCATTAAAATTCTGACTGGTTTGCAACTCGTTTCGAACTCGTGCAAGATTCTTTTTTTGTCAATTGGATCTGACAGAAAAATTAAAATAATCCTCTTTTACCTCTGCATTATCCTTTAAGTACTTAAGTTTTAATTATATCTCAAGTCTACCTGAAGACGTTTCGGGCAACTTCCAATAACGTGCATAAGCAGTTGAATACAGTGTAAAAGTGCATGTAATTTTCAAGTCCCCAGTTGTTAATGAAATCCCAAACATTCAGATTTTAATTGAACTAGATAAAGATTAAGAAGCTTAGCAGCAGCTGGCATTGCGAATTAGTTCTCAGCAGATTTTTATGTTGTACTCTAAATCATTGCTTTTGTAATCTTCCTAAATTGTCCTTTATCTTGCTAATGCAGATATGATTCTCAGAAAGCATTAGGCTTCCACTGTTCCCATTGCCTGTAAAATCTTGAACTGTAAAATCTTAATAGTCTTTTTTTAATAAGTATTATGATCTATATGTATAATGTGCATTCAATAAAATCTTACTGTAATTAGAAGAAAAGTTTTTAGGGTGGTTTTTTCTTTTTTTTTTTTTTTTTTTTACGTGACCTGCTTTACAGATGAGATTTATGAAATAGCATAAACTGTTGGAGCTGCTTTAAGACCTATTTAGAGCCGTCTGGCATCAGATGAAGAAACACTGTCAGACCCAACGCTCGGGGCTCGGCTTTCCGGGAGCTTCATTAGGAAGTTTCCTTCTCCTCCTGGTTCAGCGAGCTCGGCACAAACACTTCTGCTGCCCAAACGTCTGACACTGTATTATCAGCACTGATCTAATAACCTTTTTCCCTGCAAGGACTTTCCAAGACTCAGAGAGAGGATTAACACCAGTGTCCATCACCAATTCCCCCTCTCAGTGGCCTCTCCCTCCACCCCAAGTCCGACGCTGGGAAGGGCCTTGCACACGTGGGGTCTTTCTGCAGACTCTAAACTCTGCAGAGAGGTCTGTATTTGAAATAATCATGACAAATGCTCTCTCAGGACCTGTTTGTGCATTGTAACAGCTTTTAGGAGAGTTACAAGTGCAATTATTACTCACATAGTAAAAGGGGTTATATTTATGCATCTCAGTTGAGGATGCGCTGGTTTTCTTCACATTAATATAAATAAAATTGGGGTTCCTGTCTTTATGGGAGGGAAAAAAAAAAAGAAAAAAGATAAATACCACTGCTACCACCATCATTAAGAAGCAAGTAACACTTTAGGCCATTTTTCTCCCTCATAAAAAATTCCAGCTATTTTTCCAGCTAAATGTATCGGCCTTTCAAGTCTGTTGGTAAATGACCAACTAATGCAGTTACGTATGCACTGAAGAAGAAAATTATAAAGAGATAATGCAGCCAACTGGCAATAAAGTTTTGAACAGAATGGAATTTTAACAGTTCCACTAAGGTCTTTTATTATTAAGAATCTTGGCTGCTCTAATTTGCTTCCTAATAAAGGAAACGTTTGGCAGAATAACAAACACAAATGTCAGAAGAGGGGAAATATCTTAACCTGCACTTGATTATTTATTTATTTATTTATTTATTCACTGCAAGCATGGTGGCGTCTAGACTTAACTGATGGCATTTCAGTGCACTCTGCTACCCCAGCCTCTTCCCAACTGCACTTTTCCTATTCCTCATGAGCTGAATTCCACAGCAGCCCAGCAGTCAGGATGCCCCAGTGCAGACACAGCAGCATCGCGATGATGAGTAAAGAGATCATCAGTCTATACCTGTCTTCAAAGAATTATGTTTGGTTCAGCAAGCTCTGAGATCTTGGAATGAAGGATGCTCTAAGTAGCACTAAGCAATTTTCTCTCCCTCAAACCAAAATGAAGCTGCTGGTTCCTCCTGTCTCTTTAGGCCCCTTATTACTTGCCATTTCCCCTTAGCAATCTTCTCATTCCAAACACTGACATTCTGGCAGCCCAGCTATTTTCAGAAACTATTATCTAAGTTCGAAATTGTGATTTTTCTGCAGGGTCTTTTTTCCAAGGAAGCATTTTGCTATCTAAACTTCAGCAAAACTTCCAAGTAGATTCCTGGAAACAACTCAACTGGGTTTTTTGCCCTAAAACAAGGAGTTAACTTCACATGTTGACTTCTCATTTGAGTAGTTTTCTGAAGTACAGCTTTAAAAGTGACTTCAGTACTTAAACCTCAGTTTACTGAGCTTTTAATAAAATCTTGACAAATTTTTCCTAACATTAAATAACACATCTTTTGGATGTTCTGAGTTCACACACGGTTTTTTGATGCCTGCTGATGATTCCAAGGTGCCCTAAACTGAGCATTTGTTGAAAAGCCTGTTAAGAATTTTGCACTTCAAATTACTCCCATAGGAGCAAAGGAACTCAGCTCCCAAATTGTTTCCAAGGCTGAAGGGTTTCTCTTGCTTCAAGATAATCCATAAATGAGAACTTCAATACAGGTGTGGGGGTTTTTTTAACCAAAAAATAAATTATGCAAAAGAAACTGACACCAAGAAGAATTTTGTTATGGACTTTTTGAGAACATACTCAGTTCCAGCCCAGGGAGTCAATCATCCCTCCTGTGGCCTTATCCTCGAGTTCCTTCGAAATTTACCAACACACTTTCACAGCAAGAGAAGTGAAACCAGAAATATTTCATTTAGAACAAAAATGAAACATTTAACTTTCCTAAACATACAGAGAGGCATGCACAAGATTAATCATTCAACAAAATGTTTTTCTTATTGCATGAAAATACGCAGGGTGGGAATGCAAACAAATTATAATTATTTGGACTCCTGTTAAACAGACTAGTGAGCCTTATAATTAGCAACATAATCACTTTAAGACAAATACACTGCATAAAATAATGGATCCTCAGCACTGCTCCACATAAAAATGCTAACAATTTCTGCTTTATTAATTAGCTTGTTGCTTCATCAAAGTTTGGAATTTGGAACCTCAGAGAGTTGCCATCTCCGTTGACAACATTGTTGGTTGAACAGAGATGCAAGAGCAGAAAGGAACCTCCATATAGTTCTAGCACAGCTTTAAGACCTGCTTGTGGGGCTGCTGATTATCCAGGACAGTGGATCAATAGAATTCCTGTATTTCAATCCTTTCCTCTGAACACACACCCTCACCAGCCCTAATTGATTTCTCTGTTGGCTAATGACCAACCCAGATGCTCACTGACTTGAAAACCACTGACCAGCACTAAAAACAGTGTTGTGGCCACGTCCAATGAATCAAAGTGATTGAAAAGAGCTAGATAAGCTATTTTTCTGATATATAACCACAGATGCAACTACTTCTATTCCTCAAATCACGAGAATGCTTCATCAACTGACTGCTGCAGTTATTGGAATCAGCCACTCAAGAGCCACTTGCAAGCATTAAAAATTCCTCAGAAAATTTCACATTTAGGTGTGTTAATGTGTTGTCTTACATGGGAAAAAAAAAGGAAAGAGAAAAAAGAGTAAGGAGCTGACACCATGACGTAGACAAGGAATGCCTGCAGCAGCTATAAAGGGAAGTGAGAAGTGGGGCAGAGCTGTGCCAGCTCTGGGTAGCAGGAACAGGCTGAAGCAGAGAAGGTGCCACATCAATCACCAACATGCAAACCAGTAAGGATAGTCCAGGATCAAAACTCATCATGTGCCAGGGTCACTTCAGAGAACAGAGAAAAGGTTCAGTGATGATCTCACATTAGAAGTCCATAAGCCCATCAGAGGAATTTACTAATGAAAATTATTTTATCCAAAGAGCTCTCCTAAGGCCAAGTAGAAATTACAGGTTTCAGCAAGTCTCCAAAGAGAAGCAGAAAATTACATTTTAAAATACCACAGAAAGTTGAAGGATTTATGAGCAATATGGGGGTCCTTAACGTGGGGTCTCTCATGCACAGGGGCCATATGATAGCAGGGACTTGCAGAACTGGGCTCTGCAAAAGGCTCAGTATCATTCAGAAAAGAACTTCTCAAAGAAGAGCAGGTTATTACAGCCTTTGATTGAACAGAAAGTTCTTAGAAGTGTCTGTGCCTTTTCCAAAGCATCACAGAATAGCCAAGGTTGGAAGGGATGCCAAAAGATAAGATGAGCTGGTCTAACCTCAAAATTTTTATTTCTTGACTGCTCAGTAAATTGGTCTGTGACTTCAATTAAAAACAAGCTCTGACTTGCATCCAGAGTTATAGCTTTTCTTGATTTCAGGAATACACATCACAAACATAGCATTTATTTTCTTAAGTGTAGGAATTAAGATTTTGTTGACTGTCAGTATGACTTATTAAAATAACCTTCTTCAAAAGGTCTTCAGAGAAGGTGCATCACCAGCAGCTATTATTGCCCAAATTACAACTGGAGTCAAACATTCCACCCCAGCACCCACACTACAAGAACCAGGTCCTCTCTGGATGAACACAAAGGCTTGGGGGGTTCTTTTTTAAATATCAAACGAAAAAGAAAATCCTTTTCTACTCCTGTTTTGCTCTCCCTTCTATTACTTGAAAACAATTTACCTGCTTTCAGACTCTGGCTATGATTACTTTGTTTTCACTTCATCTGCATGCAATGAATAATCTCGGTCACGGCTACGGAGATAAAAGCCAAGAGAATTCATTTGTTGTTCCACACAGCCACGAGATGTTGGTGACACCTGTACCATCAGGAATGGAACTGCACACCGAGAGTGCAATTTGCTTCATTCAGGGACCCAAACACACCAATCCCACTCTATTCATTTCCCTAATAACAGCAGCAGTTTTCTGGACAAATATATAATGTCGTAAGAACAGATCTATAGTGACAGCCAAGGCCAACTGTATAATGCTCGTCTAAGTGGCAATGAGATTCATTAATTAGGTTGCTGCTTTAGAGTGCTGTTCCCCTGCAGCTATACTCTGCTCAAGGGTATTTTCAATAGTATTGAATAGATGAAGCAATTACTAAGGAAAATCCACTAACTGATGGCCAGTGTCACATTCCTCAGGCCACCCTTTCAAAGGGGGTATGTATATATATATTTTTACTTGAAGGAGCGATTGAATTTAAGGGAAAAAAGCAAAGCAAAATCCCCAGTGAGACAGCTCATGTGTTCTTCACTTTTAGAGGTGTGATCTTTAAAACAAAGCAGCAAAGCTCCCCATTCTGCAGACACAATTAAGATGTAGAGGGGCTACAGGACACTCACCTGCCTGATTGCACATGCAAACCAGGCTGTTTGCTATCTAAAGGCACATACTTGCTCTCACAATTAATGGCAGGCAAAGAGAGCTTTACCTACAATTATTTGCCTTCTTTACTGACAGTAGTATAAGCAACTTGTAAAAATAGTAAAAGCTGGATTCCAGCTCAGTGTTTCCTGTTCGGGTTTCTGACTTCCACACTACTTACTGGTTTATTCCAGAAATACCATTTTTATAAGATGACATAGCCCTGAGCATTTAAATTAAATAAACACAGCACAAATATTTTGCCTTCCCTGTAAACATGTGGAAAGATTTTCTTCTTGTGAATTGTCGGGTTGGCTTTTCTTCCCTTTCTGCTGCTTCAGTTCCTGTGATGACTGTGCCTCATTAAAGTTGGGAGGAAAAGTAAAAGAGTTTTCAGGCAGAAGAATTTTTTTCAAAGTTCAGGATATCTGTAATTCTAACTGATCTTCCACCTGGCATTAAATCTTCAAAGAATGTCAAAAAGTATCTTAGAAACTTGAGATGCCTGACTGTATACAGAGAAGGAACAGATGCACCTCTGTAATTTGCCCATAAATAAGTAAAAATGAACTCATCAACTTTTCAGGGACACTTGCATGCAAGCAGGCAAACACATCCTTTTTTTCTTTTCTTGTGTTTTTCAGGGGTTTCTTTACAGTTTTTAAATATCTTCTGAACCAGACCTTACAGGGTGCTGGCAAAAAGCTTTAAACACTGACGTGTTTGTTTTTAGAAACTTACTATGCACAAGTGCCATCTAATAACTCTCATCCCGAAATAAAACCTCCAGGCACTGCCTTTGGCCTCCAAATTCCAAGGGACCCATATACGGCAGTAAACTACACATGCACAAAATACATAATTTCTCCCAGAAATAGTGAAAGCTCCGTCGGCAAGAGTTTCCTTTAAGGTCACAGCAAGTCAACTGCTGAAGAGAAGTTATCATCATAAATTAAACTGTTCCTGGAACCCAGCAGACACTTCACTGAACTCTCCTAGTTTCCCCCACTCCTTTTCATCTCCAGTTTTAGGCATGCCTAATGTGCAGACCCTTCTCTAAGCATTCATCTAGCTGAGCCAAGAAGGGAAAGAAGAGAAAATCCATAAATTCGAAAGACAACTTAACTAAAGTTTTTAACAGAGACAAGTTTCAAAAGCCAGATCTAAAAATTAAGTCATGGCCAATCCAAAATCGCTTAGAGCACCCAACTCTGAAACTTCATCCTTATTCTTTACAGACTAATAAATATATTTTGAAATACTTATTTGGGACATGGCCCACTCCTTCTTCCAACTGAATAGACCTACTTATCCAAAATGTAAACACGAATACTGATGCAGGAGAAGTGGACTAAAGGACATGAATTTAAAGAAATCCTTCAGAGCAACCTGTGCAGAAATGGCACACGGTTTGTGGCTTGCAGATTCCAAGTAAGTCAGCTGCAGAAGCACAGGTGAGGAACTCCCACAGCAGGAAATCCTTCAGGCTGAGGCATTCCCGAGCTAGACAAAAGCGTCTGGGTGGGTGATCAGATGGGCCAGCACGCTGGTGCTTTGTTCTTTTCTGGAGGCTGTGCTGGTGTCTGTAATGAGCCTGAACATCGATGTTTGAATAACACATCTATGAAGTAATCTTTTCATTCTCTTATCTAGAAGGAGCAGAATGAAAATAAACAAAGAAATCAGCTGGTTTCTGACTAAAAAGCTCCAGTGCCAATTATTAAGCTGCGAAAGGAGTGAGATGTGCTTCAGTGGCTGACGGCACATGAGGTACTGTACGATATGATTTCTCGTGTCATGATACTGGCAGACTTCTTTCTCTTTTCCTTGGCATCTTCTAGTCCTCCTTCAAGACTGCACAATGAAAACTGTCAGAGCTCTGGGACCAGCTGTGCTGATCTCAGCAATGTCACCCAGCCAGCTCAGGTTGTCTGGGCTGGTCTAAAGGCCACATGTGTGTGACCTCTGCCTCCCATGTGCTTCCAGAGAGGTGTAAGCTTCCATTTCACTTTTATTCCTTTCTCCAATTCATAGATGTTCGAGCCTGAAGAACCTTCTTTCTCAATTATTCAAGTCGAGAAATTGCCTTTCTTCTGCCTCACAGCCCTTCCTAAAAAAACCCACGTCCTTAAAAACAACAACAACAAAACCAAACCCAAAAAAACAACACACCAAAAATTTCTGCACAGATTTCCATGTCACCCTGCTCTAAAACAACATCTAAGCAGGAGATTGAACAGCTACCCAAAGGCATCTCCTAATTGTTTTATTAATTATTCACTTCAAGATAAAAGCTGGGAGACCCCACACACAGCCAGGATCCCACTGTGCCATTTGCTTTATAAACTCAGGTCAGGAAAAGGGTGATCTCCACCTCAAGGATTATTTGCAATCTAAGAAAAGATAAAGAGGTAAATACAGAGGAAAACAAGGCCCAACTGAACCGGTATTAGTCAATAAGTACGAACATAAACAAAACACATTTAGTTTGTGAGTTTGTTCTAATTTGAAAACATTTATTTCTGTCACATCCCTAAAGAACTAATAGTAATCCATCACATGTACACCTGGAAGGGAGCAGGATGTCTGATACCTGAAAGACATCCATCACTTTGCCACCACTGAGGTTATACAGAAGTCCTCCTTCTACAATAGAGAATATATCTCACATCTGAATTTGAGGAAATCGTTATGAGCAGCATTTCCCTCCTCTAAGCTTTGATCAAGGAGACTCAAGAAATATGTTCCACCGTGCTTTGATTTCACTTGAGGGCTTTTTGTTATTTAAATAGTGAATAAAGATGACAGGCAAATAGTCTAATTAGCCCAAATATCTTGTTTCCTGAAACTTCGGGCAATTTTTAAACATCCATTGCTCAGTGTTATTATGATACTCTCCATTACCCACCCTGAGCTGCTGTGGATATTTCCTCTGACACAGTTTTCTCTTCCATTTATAGAAGGAAACAAGGCATTCACACCTGCACCATCCCTGACCTCCCACGTGAAAGGGCCCCAGTGCTCCCAAAGGCCAGCAGGACCCCTGGGTGCTCTCACCTGCCACACACATTCCAGAGGGTCAATGGATTATATTTGGCTCAAGCACATCTGCTGGGAGTCACTCAATCCCCACTTGCAAAGTTCAAGGGTCAAAGCATATTTCATTTCACTTGGGAACTCCCTCCAAAGGCAAGTCCCCCACCTGTCTAAAAAAATCCATCAAGACTCTTGCTCAAATTCGAGTGTTCTGGTCCTCCAAAAAGCTCCTGCTATTCCCTTCTCCCATAAGGAGACAACAATCATCAATATAGACCACAAAGAATCCCTGTGGATCAGCAGGACTTTATGGCAGGAAGTTTCTTACACACATATCAAGAGGAAGTTCCTGAGCATGTGTCAAAAGGAACCACAGCAAACTTTATTAATGTATAAAAGCCATGACTGCTGGACTTGCCATCAGCCTGCAGCGTGAGGTGACAGAGTCCTCACAGCATCAAGTGCCTGTGATAATTGAAGTCTGAAAATATTTCACAGGCAGCTGAAATACTGATTTATATTTAGGGAATATACTGAATCACCACAGATCACACAAAAAGGGGAACTGGAACAACACTTACGTATTTTGCTGTTGAACTTTTAGCTTAACATTTGATGAAAGGTCATCTAGTTTTAACCTAGATAAGTTGGAAAGATTATTCACCTAATGTCTTCTCTGGAAGATTGCAGTCCTGGTGCTAATAAGGGAATTTAATTAGATGGACAAGCCTTGACAGCAATCCATTTCCAATGTACTTAGTATTGAAATAGGCCTGGGTGTTCCAAGATTTGTAGAAGAAATCCACTACTCAAGTTAACATGGAAAAATATCTGGAAGTTTTGACTAACCAAGATGTAAGCTCTTGTTTTTCTGACTGCATTTGTGTCATACATCACATTACAAACGATTACACCGACAGACAAAACTCCTGTTCCAAACGCATATGCTATAAAATTTGAGCAGAATTGATTTTTGCCCTCTGCATTAGTAAATCTCACTAATTCCCTGGAAATCAGCCGAGGACAACAGCCCATTCAGTGCTTCCAAGCAGGACACCAACTGTTCCACCTTCCTCCAGCAGCATCCAAAACCCCAGGCTGGAGGAGCGCTGCTGAGCACATGGGCACGGCACAAACCCTTCAGTGTGCATCAGACAAAGACACGCACACAAAGTGCACAGAATGAAAAAAATGAAAGTACAAAACCAGTACTTTCTAAAATTGTAGAGGGAACCAGCCTGCCAGCAGCTGATGGAACACTTGAGATAAAGTAGCATAATCAATAACAGCGCTGCACCTTTAAAAACAGCAAGTACAACGTGATCAATTCATATCTCGGGGAAGTAGCGCAATAAAAATCTGCGACTACAATGAGCTAATTTAATGACACTTTATCAAGCACTCACGTTTCCAACTGCTGTTGTTCACAGCAGAGTGAAGCCTGTGTAAAAATATGTCATGAGTCAACATGGCATTCTAGTGAAGAGAAAAGACCCACATCATTAAAATCTTAAGTAAGCTCCCATTAAATAAAATACACGAAATTAGCTCCTGCAAAAGAATTTAATTAGGCAACGCATGCAGGTTAAACTCACAATCTGCCATTGTGGTCTTTTAAGCCACTCATTTTCTTAAAGCTTTGCCATAAGAAGGATATTTTTTTATTGTTATTTTTATAATATGGTTAGAAACCACGGTTCTTTCATGAAAAGGACAAAGTATCCCTTGCAAACAGCAAGACACATTTTCATTGCTGCTGTATATAGAGCACTGCCTTGTTAAGGCAATTTCAATCATTTTACACATCTTCATTAAATCAGAGATACGGTTCAGCTTTTCACAGAGAAAAACCTCAACAGCTGCAGAGAGAAGGAGGGACAACAGATTCTTAAACAGAAAAGAGAAATTACCAGTTATCTCGCTTGAAATGAAACCTCTGGGAAGCCCCATCTGCAGTCTCAGTCATTACAAATCACAATAATTACGTGAGCTCTCAGCCCAGATATAAAATTTCAATACCTATGACGAGCTGCAATACTGCAACGTCCACAACACAGAAACACTGCCAGCTCATTTTGTGAAGCTTCAGGCTACTTGTAACACCGAGAGAAGATGAATCAATAAAATGTTATCAGTAAAACAGTTTGATTCCTGCACAGTTAAGCGCGCGGCCACTTCTATATTTCAATCCCCTCAGGTCAATATAATTTTACACAGTTACCCAATTCTCAGCAGTGAAATGATACTGTAGATGTTTCAGATATTTTAAAGCACTCCTTTCTATATGGAGGAAATAAGAAAAAAAAAGAGAAGAGGGAACACCCCCCACGCACTTGTTTCCTATCTGGTTCAAAGTTTCATCTTTAGGCCAGTCTTAAAGACAACTCTTTACCCCAGCGAAGTCCCTCTCAACAGTTCACTCAGCCAAATCCTGGGTATCCCATTCACCCAGTGCTCAAATAGGCATTCAGAAAGAAAAACAAGTCAAATCTGGACTTAGCCTTTCACTTGAAGTAAATCTGAGATACGAAATAAGATGTAATTTCTGCCTACTCAAGAAAATCAGCCTGTTTAAGCAAATTGAACTCTTCACCAATAAATTCTGTCGGGTTACTCACCACAAGGGCTGAAGAAACTGTAAATGCTGCTGACAAAGACTAACTGCACAGTTAATACAACATTTTGCCTCATATCCAGATAATTCTTCATGCATACTCCTAATTTCCAGCTTCCCACCTGGGTATGCAATAAAATAATGCCTCAGGTTAATCACAGACCTCCAGAGAGCTGCATTTTTTGCATAAATAGAAGCAACAAGTATGCTTCCAAACCCAAGGAAGAAATAATCATCTCTAATAGGCTACATTGCTCCAGAGACAGGAAATATTCACATGGAAGTTCTTTTTCGATACAAGTCCACCTTCCTTGACTTAACGTGACAACCCTAATGAAACAGTATAAACCTATTATTGGACCAGTCACGGGCACTGTGAAGTCAAAGGCATCTGATTTCAGCAAGACAGGATTGTAGTCCCAAAAAGCCAAAAATACCTCAATTTTATTTCATTTCACTTCCAATTGCATCTCATTCATTTGCTTCTTTAACTCCTGCACAGGCAACAGACAAAGAAATACCAGTGCCCTCAAAGGGGAAAAGTACTTCTTAGGGTTTCTTTTATCATACTACAAGTCTGTTTACTCCTGTATTCAGTTCTCAGGAAAAGTAACGAGCATTTTAATAGATAGGAAATTCATAAAGCACCATCTACTCTCCTGCCATAGCTCTTTTAAAAGGTTTAGTTATCTTCAGTACTTAAAGGATGTTGGAAATATCTGAAGGGCACAGTCCCTCGGTTTATATGGTGCAATTCCCTTTGCCACATATGTCTTCTTGGGAAATTACATGAATTTCCCAATTTCTGGCACTAAATTTTTTACTAGTTTAAAAATTAGCAGAAAAGGCCCAATTGCTAAGAAATAAAGCATATAAATTTATGGAAAGACAAAGCTGCACTAAACCATTAATTTTTTATATTTTGTTATATCACCAAAACTGTTCTCATTACTTTCTTCTGAACATGTTTCATAATTGCAAATTCTCAGACAGTAAAACTTAAGTGATCTCCATACTCTGCTTTCCTCCTAGATAATCAACCAACCACCACACAGGAGGAAGAAGCCTGCCTATTTTACTAGGACTGAGTTCATGAAAATCCAACTGCATCAATCCTTCTTTTATTATTCTTTCAAACTTCCCAAATCAAATAACTTTCTTGAGCTTGGCTAGAGCCTTCTGAATAGAAATTCCACTGGGGAAAGAGGTTTTAGATTAACAGCACAATACATTCAGAAATCAATAGATAAACCCTCTGCACAGCAGCACTACCGGAGTCCATGAGACTGAACCAGGGCTCAGAAAATTGAACAAACCACTCACAAACACATTCCCTAATCTGCCCACTTTTGTTTTGGCATTGGAACCAGCAACGTGAATTTCTTCTCTGTATCACAACCTGGGAATTATTGTCTGATGTTCTGATTCAATAATACTTTTTAATTGTGAAAATATATTCATCTTTGTATTAAAACCAGAAGGTTTTGTTTGGTGGTGCTTTTCATTTTTGAACTATAAACCTGAAAGGTCATAACGTAACCCAAAGATAACCACAAGTGTGGGGTGCCTGTCCTGATATAAGCAAGCCCCTTAGAGTGAGAAAACAATGTGATTAGACAGTCAGGAGAGGGAGAAGGGATGGAATGAAACTTCTAAACTTCCTGTGAAAATTCTTTAAGCCTGGTCTCAAATTCACTCCAACACCTGACTTGAACAGGATCAGCTTAGATTGTTCTCTACGCAGGAAGCAGGATGGCTTTTACTTTTTGATCTGTTTGACCTTTTCTCCCCTCATTAACAGTTGTTTTCTCCATTTGCCAGACTCCTTTTGGACGGATCAGGAGGATTGAAGGGGAAAGTGTAAATCTGAGCAACAGCAGCACTTGGCCAAAGAAAGCCGGACCAATTTCGCTACGAGCTGCAGTCGTGAAGCCCAACTGCAGAGCACAGCAGAGCTGGCTATGCCTTTTAAATACACAAAGCCAGTAGTTGTCAGTGAACAGAAAACATGCTTTTGCCTCTACCCATGTGCCTATTATAGCAGTCACAGACATCCCACTTCTCAGCCCTGTAGGATGCGAATAAGACACAGCTCAACACAAAGTGCATCCCACTGCTGCACCCTTTGGTTCAATTCCAATCCTGCTCATGCCAGACAAGAAATGTACCTATACTGAGACACAAAGGGAAATGGGAGCCCCAAAATTTTGGTAAGCTCGAACAGCTCTAATGGTACAAGCCCCCAGGCTCAGGCAGGACACCTCACCGGTGCTCCTGCTGTGTTACATTCATTAACTCTTACATTCATTAATTATTGTCCTGCAAATTCTATAAGGCAAATCTACAGTAACGTTGCCGTGACAAACACACACAGAGGAGTTTTCACACTAACCTGATCCCCATGATGCCCCTTCCCTCCATTAACAGAACCCCACTTTATTATATCCCAACAAGACAATCCAAATATTTTCAGCACCGCTGCCGTCAGCCCCACAAAGGGGCCGCCCGCCAAATCCAAAAATCCTTTGCAGCGAAGCAGAAGAGCTTTACACACAGCCAGACCTCTCAGATGCCATGGGCTAGGATACCATGCTATAAGGCTGTAAAACTATGGCCTGTGGCTCCAGTCCAGCCTGCAGAGTAATTTAATCTAACTCACAAAGAAATGAGGAAAATGGCCTCTGCTGTGCTGAATCAGCAGTGCTGGAAGCCGTGCCACCCTCTATCAGCTCGTAAGAGAGTGCTTTGTCCACGGTGCCAACTCTGTGTAGAGCAACTATTGGGCAAAAGAAAGGACCAGCAGGAATATTATGTGCCAGATTTTCAGTAGATGTAAGTCAGGATAGTTCCAATGACTTAAGGAGTTGCACTGATTTACATCATTTCAGGATTATAAGGATTTACATCCACTGAAAGTTTCACTTCTCTTTTTTTGTCTTTTAATTAAAAGAATGGTGTAGACTTGGCAGCAATACGAGCCTTCAACAGACTAAGATTTGGGAAGGATCCTGAAAAAGTTTTGTTAGGCTCAGGGAATGGCAACGAGCCATTTCTAGTTTAAAAAGATACAGTGGCTAAATTAAAATTCAGAAGATGTATATAAATTCTGGTCTATACATGAGCAACATACATCAGAATATATTTTCACTCTTTACATTGGAGCTCTCTAAATATAACAATGGCAAAAGAACAGCAATAAATGAAAACTTTGTTCATTCAATCTGGTTATATATCATGAACAACTATCAGCACAGATGTTATCCCTATTTATGAGTTACAACTAACGCCAAAACAAATGCCATGTATCACTTAATTTTTTTCTCCTAACTGTGAGTGCCAAAAAAATGACTGCCATTGGGATTAGGGAAAAACACACAAGTGGAAAAAACAAGGGGTACTGCTCAGGAGGAAGCCAAGCCAAGTGGGCAAATTTTGCTTTGCTCTGATTTCCAAATAAACTCACAACTAGCACCTCATGTCTCATGACCTCTGAGCAGTTTCTGTTGCTTTCCTGCTCACCTCTCAAAGAAAGATCCACAATAAAATTTAAAAAAATGTGCCTCATACCCCCTCAGAAACTTGCACATATCTCATTTGTTTCCCACAGATGACCATGATGGGGAGAGAACAGAAGGAAAGTGAGAATCTGGTGCTTGAGATCCTTAAAAGGGCAACAAATTGATGCTTTGAGACAGGGTGAGCAGAACCCATAGGTATGACCATGGGAAAAGCTACATCCAGTTTGCTCTTCACTCTGTTTCTGTGGCACAGTGACCCACTCCCAAACCAGCTGAGCCTTCAGAAACACTTAAAATAGACTTATAAATAAACAGGACACTGTTACCAGTGCAATTCAGCTCATGTGTTACACAAGAACTTAAAAAGAAACTGTTTCAAAAGCCAACTAAGGAAAGAAAAACTTGAGCCAAAACGCCCCTATGCTGAAGAAATGCAGCCTCATTCCATCATATCTTTTTCACTCTTCACCTCTGAACAGGTCACTGTTAAATCTCTTTCTTCCAATAAGTCCAATTTAAATGTGTTCTTCAAAGGCTTCTGCAATTTTAGGAGTATTAAATTTTATACCTCCTAAGCTATTTATTAGCTGGGGAAGTACTTAATTGACATTCACCAGATATTAACATTTTTGAGGACATTACTGATTTTGATGTATAACCTTGAGGCTCTTTTTTTACTTTTTGTTGTTGGGTTTGTTGGTTTGTTGTCATTTTTTTTTTCCCTTTTCAGGACAACTCTCCTAAGAACAGGAGGTTTCTCAGTGTGTGGATTCCCCACCAGTGTCTCCTGGAGGTGCAGACAGAGCTTTTGCAATGAGAGACTGTTCACAGGGGACCCCAATGCAGATGAAAGGTCAAGAAATCACTCAGACTGTTAAACTGTTGCAGAAATATAGTCTTTGCTTTAAGGTTCCATATTACTTCTGGCATTGTCCAGCCCCAACATGAACCATGGCCCAGCAGTTCTGGGGGGCACCCAGGGCTCCAGGCACTCAACAGTCCACATCTCTCCTTCCCACCCACCATTATTTTAATTTTCTGTTATTTTTTTTTTCCAGAACAGCCCCACTCCACAGATGTTAAACTCTCCCTTTTACAGCATTGCCAAAGGACACAACTGCTGCATTAACAGAACTTTGCTTTGTCATCATGTCTTCCCAGGCAATGAAACTTGCTATATTACTGTATAGGTAAAACTGGCTGTGCCACTGTTGCTCAGTTTTGCTGCTGTTTAGCAGGATACAGCCAACATTATGTCTCAATTCACAGTAGAAAGGGAAAATAAAACTTTGTTTTATTGAAAATACTAGGAAAATTCATTCCAGTGAAATGCATCCTCTGCACTGAGCTCTGCCAAAACACCACAGTTAATTCACCACTCACAGAAATTCCCACAGTGTCACGCAGTGGGTACCCAGTGATCAGTGTGAGATTAAACCTCTCTTAACACAAACCCAAACATTTCTAACTGTCCCCTGTCCCACACAACCCTTCTGGGTGGGTTTCACACAATCATAGAATTGTTTAGGATGGAAAAGCCCTCCAAGAGCAAGTCCAACCATTCCCCCAGCACTGCCAACCCATGTCCCAAATGCCACATCTACATATCTTTTAAATCTCTCTGGGGATGGTGACTCCACCACTGCCTGGGCAGCCTGTGTCAATGTTTAACAACCCTTTTGGGGAAGAAATTTTTCTGCTACCCAACCTAAACCTCCTCTACTTTCTTCTAGTCAGGAGGTATCCAAACCATACTGTATAATTGGAGTAACTTGCTTATTAGCAGATACAGCAACCAGCCTTTTAACTTGGAGTTTCTCTTGTATCTCAGACTCCAAGCAAACAAAAAAAAAAAAAAAAAAAAAAGAAAAATCTTTCAGTAAACTTTGCACAGAGATAATCAATCTGCTATTCAGCTATTTGAACAGGCATCTGGAGTTTAGCGTTCCAGAGCTCACTGAACTCCTCCTGATGAGGGTCTCTGCTTGTAGTTTGAACAGAGTACAGGGAAATCTTTGGGTGCAATCCAAACATTTTTGATAGTTGCAACCCTTGAATATTTCATCATTCCAAATCTTGCCTTGACCTATGGTTTCTCCTTCATCCTATCAACCTTACACATATTTTTCTTCATCCTCAACCTGTCCCTTCTCTCCACAGGCAAAGGAAAAATCCAAACAACATGAAAAATCCTTTTTGTATAATGCCATTTACCCACGTTTCTTTATCCTCTACAGAGGGTCAAAAGGAAGCACTGAATCAAATGAAAAATGTTCTGAAGCCCATGAAAAGACAAATAAATGAAAGTATAATTTCCCATATAATTCAGGCACAAAATAAAAATATTTAAAGCTTCTGGAGATGAGCAAAACAGTTGCCTTTCATGTTTAATTGTGTAAACCTTCTGTTTTCAAGGGAGCTAAGCAACCAGCCAGCAACAATTAGGCTTCTAAAAGACAAGGAGCAAGGCACACAGGACCTGAAACCATGACTTTTTCTGATTCCCCAGGGAAGCACTTTCACTAGGAGCAAAATGCTGGAAATCCTCTGCCCCTACTCTTTCCCCCTCCTAAACTGAGGTGCTCCAGAATGAGATCTTATCAGCAGAGGGAGTCTCTTCCCCCAGCACAGGGAGCAACAGGTAACTGGCTTTCTTCAGTTACCAAAAACACACAGGCAGGATGGGCAAAATCAAAGACACACTAAACAGTAAAATATTTAAGTGTGGGCTCGGCCTCCTAAAAAGCTCTATGAATAATATGGATATGATACAAACAGTGCAAAACCCAACTGGTCTGTGTAGGGCAAACACTTTGCTTTCCACACTTTATAAGATGAGATGGCTCCCAGGATGGGAACTGGGACAACACAGAAGTCAAAATCCCAGCCATCAGTACAGTAAAAACCAGCTAAACCAGACAGTCCATACTCTACATACAGGCACAACTCTCCCACCTACTATTTTAGCTTTCATTTAATCCTATTCTTTCGTTCATGTTGGGATTAGTAACAGTTCTGTCAATAAAAATGTCTTCTACTGAACACACCTCCAGCATCTTGAGGGAGGTCAGCCTGCAAATCTTGTCCTGTAGCCTGGACAGACCTCTGGTCCTGGGCATTTAAACAATCCAACTAAACAGAGAATTCCAGCAGTCCTTCCCCTCCAACAGCAATTTCTTTAAAGTGAATGAACCTCTCCCAGGCTTTTAACCTGGATTGCTTCTAGATGGCAAAAATTCAAAGATCTCAATGTTTGTAATTTTCATAAAAGTCAGGAAAGTACTGACAAATGAAGACATTTGGAGTTGTGTTCCTACAGATCCCAGATACACAACATCAAGACATAAAAGGCTCAGCTTACAAGCCCCCATTTAAATTTGGGTTATTGAAATAACTCTACCCAGAGCACGTTTGGATGGCTCACGGTCAGAGCAGAAGGCTCCATCACATGAGTTCTGCCACAGCCTGTTTTGAACTGGGTTTGTTCAATGTGTTTATTAACAAAGCAGATAAAGGAATGCAGCATATGCTTGTTACATCTGCGAGCCATCCGCAAGCAGGACGCAACTGCAACACTGGTGGAGGTCAAGATTAGAAGTCAAAACCATCCTAACAAGTCAGATAAGTCTGATTGAAAAAAAAAAAAAGTAATTCAATAGAAAAGGAGCAAGGTAACATCATTCAGCAGGATTAATCAACTACACATATAGAAAATGACTGGGTAGGTAGCAGTTCATCAAAAAACGATGTGGGAGGTTACACTGGATCACAAGCTGAACATGAGTCAACAGTATCATACTGTTAAGAAAAAAAGCAATCATCACATTAGATAAATCAACTGGAGTATTGCCTGCAAAACAGGCAGAGTAATGCTCAGTGTCTGCTCAGCACTGTGAGCCCTGGCTGGCACCACCACAGCAATGTGGAGCATCAAGTGAATAACAAAGGTAAGGGCTCAGAGGAGGGAGCCAAGTGTGACACATGAAAGGGAACAAATGAGGGGTTCAGCCTAAAGAAGCCAAAAAAAATATTTTCAAGAGTGCTGGGGGGAGAGGAAAAATAAAAAAAAAAAGAGTTCAGCAATTGTTCTGTGTGTCTGTGACAAATAGCAACAGGTTTAAATTGCATCGAGAGAGCTTCAGCTTAAGCACGGAGGGAGGGAAGGGAAGCAATATCATATATTGGCTTTGGTCCCCACGAATGGATCTTCAGGATAACATAGGGGACAAACCTATTACAAAGGAGCTGCTCATGCCCTGAGGAGGGAGAGTGCATCAGACACCCTCCTGAGCTCCTCCAGCACTGTTCCTCCAGGAGGCTGTGACCAACACACAGGTCCAGGTAATATCACAAACAGCTCTCGGTGACATCAGAGACTCACAGGAAGGAACTGCGTGGCCAGAGGCACCTACAGGGCAGGTATCAAACACTCAGGTTGATTTATACAGTTTTCTATTCACCACCACAGACTATATCAGGAACAAACAGGGTATCAAATTGTATGCTTTAAACTAGTCCTGATTTGCACTTTATCAACTGTAGCAATTTCTTTATTTTCCAACATCTTTCCAAGCTTGTTTCTTGATGCTTTTCCTTCATATACCAATAATTCCAATCTGCTTTTCCTCCTACGTGGTGAAATAACAGAAATTTGTTTCACTGACCTGCCTTTTATGATTCTCTAGACATGAACTGACAGCACAAGCTGATCCATAGCTTTGTATGCAATAATTTTTGTAAACTTGACTATTTGTCTTTGGATAATTGCTACACGCATAATTATTTTAAAGACAATTTCATTTTAAAAGGATGGAAATTACTACCAGACAAACTCAGTGTAACAAAATTTTAGACTAAGAGTGATTTTTGTGACTAGCCTATGAACTGCTAGAAAATTGTGATTTATAATAGGAACAGTAATAGCCTTTAATGACTGCAGTGCTGCTGGGTATCAATGAAACAGCCTGGCTCATTTCAAAGCAGAAAGGGCATCTATTTTGTTTTTTTCTCCTTCATGGGTGGCCCATACATATCTTCAGGGTCCTTGGAGAAGCTTCCAACATCCCCACAGTGTGTTCCACGCAGTGGCTGCTATTTCCATGCTAATGTTAATAGGCTGTAGCTTATGTGACCCCTCCAAGCAGCAGCTCCTGCACAGCACAACGAGCAGAGAGCTGAGCCACTGCCACTGGCTCTCTATCACAAAACCCTGGCAAGTGGCGAGAAACAGTGGCAGAAAAGTAAAAAAATAATTAAAATTTTGCATTGGAAGGGAGCAGAAAGCGGGAATCTGCAGAGGCTGGCAGAGAGAGATGCTGGAGCCCAGGGTCACCAGGCATGGGGCAGCGAGAGCGGCTGAACGTCGCTGCTCCCAATGACAGCGCAGCCCATATGCCAGAGCATTTGCCACTGCTCTCTCCCTCTGTGCAACTGCAATTCGAAATTAATATAGAAATTAAGGGTAATGAGTATAAGAAAGAAAAATCGTAAGCCTGTGGCAAAAAGAAATCTTGTTCAACCCAGCTATTTTTCATATTGCAGAAAACTTGCTTGAAAAACCTTCTCCTGAAAGAAGCGAAGGAGCCAGTTCTAATGGAAAATATTTTGGGAAAACGGGAACTCTGTAAGTTCTCCTTTATTCTAGTAAAAATAAAGAGGAAACCAAGAGCTTTTTCAATTTAAGTGTAACATTTCCTTATGCCAGGAGACAAACTATGCCTAGGTTAAGTCTGGACATTAATGGAAGCAAACAGCAGAATGCTGGTCCCTGGTGTTTCAATTATTCTCTCTTTAGAGGTTACGCTTCCAAGAAATTAGAGAAACACAATTTCCCAGTAAGGATCATGTTTTGCAGGGTGTTGCAATGTTTTTATTTAAAGCTGTTTGATTTGTGCTTGCAGAGAAGCTCAGTTCATCACTCTGCCTTCTCTTCTATTCACCTACAAAGTTCTCCACAGGAACAGAGCACAGTGGAGGCTGGACAGGCTGCTCTGTAGAGTTGTCCAGCACAGGGTCAGCCAGAGCAGGCTCCAGGGCCGTGTCCAGTTGGGTTCCAAGTATCTCCAAGGTTGGAGACTCCATGACATCTCTGAGCTACCTCTTCCAGTGTCTGTCAACCCTCACACTGAGAGCTTCTTCCCATGTTTAAGTGCAAAGTCCTGTATATCCATTTCTTTCTCTGAGCCCCACTGACAAGAACCTGGCTCTATCATCTCGACACACTCTCCCAAGGTATTTACACACAACAATAAAGTCTCCCCCTGAGACTTCTCCAGGCTAAACAATCCCAGGGCTCTCAGCCTGTCCTTTCAGAAATACTAATAAATAAATATTAAACCAAAATATAAGAAACAATATATCACAGCATACTGAGCAGCAAGAAAACCCTCAAATGGCAGGGCTGGCCAAGGACACTTTTGGGGTTTACCTGAAAAAGCAACACTGGGGGGGTCATTTAGGCATTGAATGTGAAGCCAAACCCACTCCAGAACCTTTGGCTAGCACATAAAAGGTTTACATACACAAAACCAGATACAGATTGAGTCCATCAAGGCAGCAGAGACTCCTACTGCAGTGCTCCACATCAGGATCCGGGAGAAATCTGTTTCTAATCACTGCCACAGGTTCATCTCAAACCCTCCGTCAAACTATTCAGAGCCGGAGTTCCCAGAGGCAAATACTGGTCTTTGTTTTTCAAAGATCACTTTCTGGCCTTAGTTCCTACTATTTCCATTCGCCTAAAAATAAAAAACTCAGTTTGATACAGCAGTAGCACCAATTCTGAATTTACCAGTAACCTCGAATCAAACAGAAACTCCCTTCTTTCCCTATGTTATTCAAATTCATTCCATGAAAAAATATTAAGAAGCAGATTTCTAATGAAATCCTATCCTCTGTAGTTTTAATCTCTTCTTGCCCTTCAAATAAGACTTTTAAGCATTATCTATATTGCTAAAATATTCTACGAGCTGTGCACATGGCCCATGCTGCTGTCGAACCAAGTACTTCACCAGCTTGAGTTTGCAATGAAATAAGCCACCTCTAAAAAAACATTACACTCATTTCCAGGGTAGAAATTAAGGCAGAAGGAGGCCTGCACATAAATATCAATGAAATTAGGCAATGAGAACTGGCATTAGGTCAATGAAAATTAAGCAAGAAAATATTTCACTGCTAGAATAAATAAGTTTCAATTGCCACATGCAAAAACCATAATTTCCAGAATGCTTTCAGCATCTGCTCTGTAAGATCAGAGCTCATGAGCTCTGTCAGCGACAGTCAGTTCCTGTACAAAGAAGTGCCTTTAAAATTAACATTTTCTAACCTTAAAAGACCCAACATTATCAGTCTGGAGTTCAAAACAACTGGTATTTCACAATAAATAACAAATTGATACTCTTCCAGACATGGCTTATTTCCTAAAAGCCTAAGCATAAATAAAGAAATTAATAAATTATTCAACAGAAATTGTTGTTTCATTTTCTTCCTTAATACATATTTAGAGTGCCTAATTTGAAGCAGTGCAGTTCTTCAACAGACAAATCCCTGAAAGTAGAGAGAAGCTTCAAGCCTGTTGTTGGAGAAGCAGATTTATTCAGATAAAAATCAGTTAACTCCCCAGAATGCAGAAAAAAGTAATTTTACTTGGGTTTGAGGAATTTGGTTCAAAGCTCTGAACTAGAAAGCAATATATACAGTTATTAAACAGTGTAAGGGGATTAACTCTACAGAGTGTTATTGACTACTCCAGTCTCATTAAGTGCAATTTTATTTAGATAAAAACGTCATCTTAAGCATCATTTTTGTGTCAGAACTTAGATCTGAAGAACAACATTAAAAATAAATAGGCATCAGCAGTTCCCTGATCTGCAGCAGCTCTTTCTGGGGTCTCCCCTGGAACTCATGATTGAAATTATGGTTTTGATTTGCAACTTGCCCATCACGAGAAACTGCTTTTAAAAGAAGTTGTCCTGCAGAACGTGGGAAGTGTTTTTTGAGAGGCAGCTCCACTGGGGCATGTACAGGCTTAACACAGAAAGCTGATGTCTGCCTGCCTCTTTTCCCTCCAAGAAAGGAATGAAGAAAGGTTAGGGAAAAAGTTCTGCATTCCCGGTGGACTTTCTCCTACCTTCAGATTTTATTAGGGAACTGTGAAGCTAATTACATGTACGATAACTTCAGTAACTGCTTTTCATGCAGAATCACAGAGCAGAAAATGATGAAAACATGAATGGAAAAGCCTCTCTGCTTTTTCAACTCAGAGCAGCTTGGAGAAGGCACTGGCTATTGCAGGCTGCAGCAGAGCTGCTGTGAGGAACAGAAACCCTCAAGAGGTGCTCAAAAACTCCACCAAACAGCAGAACAAAGCCCAGCACTCCCCGAGATCTTCCCTTTCCAAAAACATCTGTACAACACACCAAGGGGCACTGAGAAGACACAGGCATGACCAGGGGTAGAAGAGGCCACAGGCAACCTCTCACACACACTTCAGGGGCAGACCCTGATCTGCAGAACCCTGTGGGAACCAAGCTCCTACCAAAATTAACAGCAGATGGGGACCTGTGTATTTTTTGGACTCTAAACCAAGGAAAAGCAGGAAGCCTACACTATCTACTGTATCCCATGAAGACTGGGGATGCTGGGGTTCTTTGGTCTGTTTTATGTTTTCAAAACAGTATTCACAGCCTTCCTAAGCTTTAACATCGGATAGGATGAGGGCTCAGTAGGATGGAGGTTTTGAAACCTCATTGGGAGAACAAAAACCTTTCAACCATGAAGAACATCCTACCTCTAAAAAACTTAAAAGAGACAGCCTCTATGCTGAATTCTTATTAAAAAACAGGTATTTCAGTAAAGCTTTTATGCATTTTATTCGTTTCTAACACAAAATAATGCTAGTAAAAATCCCGGTATGGAAGCAATTACATTTTTATACATTTGCATGAGCTTGGCTACCTTTGGTTGCATACACTTGCTTAAAGCAGAACATGCTGGCAGAGTTAATTCATCTTCCCATATGAAAATAAACTGTGCTTCCACACACTTTTACCCAAACGTAGCTGCCTACACAAGTGAAGTTATCCTGCTACAGCACTACAGGAACTGCTCGGGGTGGGCAACAGAAACATGAATTACTGCAGAGGAAGAGATGCACAGAAGAACAAAAGAGGGGCTGTACATCCCAACTGCTTGTGCTGTCTCCTGGTGGTAGGTAAAGCTGTGAGCTGTTTAGTTTAGGTCTATCTGAGAGGTGATGTGCTGTACTATGATGGTATTGCACTGGAGGAATAATGCATTTAACACCTTGATGTCATCCCACCCCCTCCCAGCACGCCAACAAAACCTGAGTTTCTCATTTGAAAAAATGTATTTCTCATTAATTACAATCTTTAAAAACCCTACAAAAAATGGAAAAGGGCATAAACTATCAAGAGTATCAGTCCCCCCTGGATCACATTGCACATTGCTTTTAGCATCCTGCTCCTTATTCTCTCTTTCCCCAAGAGGCCACTAGTCATCATCACTCCCCTCCACCTCAGTTCACACTCAGGGATCAGATCCCCCGAGTCACTGCTGAACTGCCTTTGGTGCAGCACTGCATGTCGCTGCTCCCCACCCCTCAGGACCAATGTTCTCACCATGTTAAGGTAACATTAATAATTAAAAAAGAGAAAAAGATACCCGTGCTGCAATCGTCCTCTGCCATACTGCAGGCTTTGAGATTTTCCCCTTAGGCTAAAGAAGAAGATAGTTAACAAACCTATTTTAAACATTATCGTGCATCAGTGATCAAGGCTAAGTTTATTATCATGCAAACAAACACAAAGACAAAAGAAATATAACAGATTACACCCCAGTAACTTTCATTAAGAGATGCAGGGACGGCATTTCTAAGGCAGGCACTGGCTCAACAAATCACCTCAGCTAATATCCCATCATCAGGCCACAGGGCTGGCAGTGATGTGCAATATGTGGTACTTGTGGCACTGTTGGGGAAAACTATTTTAAGTCTAATTAACATGGAATTTTTAGAATGCAGATGCTTTTCATTTATACATAAAACAAAATGCCGTGACATTTCTCCCATCCATTTATCATAAACAAGTTAATTACTGTGTAACAAATAACTCCTGCTAGAATCTGTATGTTTTGAGCATGTTAGAGAGCTGACTCAGGCAAATAAGAGGAACCACAAAGTAGTAGCTAATAGCTTACGGCATACTTATAATAAAACAATGACTCTGTAAAAGCTCTTGTTGTCAAATTAAGGCTAAGCTATTTCCATTGGAATAAGCCAATTATAAGCAGTCATTATCTATTTAAGTTGATTCAAACCTAGAATACTATAAACACTTTCATTTTGATACATTCATAACACTGCATACATTTGAGAGCTGGATATTACAAAGCTTAAAAAGGAGATGTGGGGTTTATTGCCACGCAGCTTATCCTGATCCATGGGACATCCAAACTTCCCCAGCTGGTGGAAGTTCACCACTATGCTGAGCTCTACATACTCCCTGGTTTCTGATGAACAAGCCTTCAGGCAGTATAAACTGTCCCACATCTCCTTCCTCAGGACAAAATGAGGATTCTGCACCTTAAAGACCTTATATTTGCTCACTGAAATCCCCTGAGAGCCACCTGCACTACACATACACTTCCCCCCCCCTCAAATTCCATGAAAGCACTGACAGGTGAATTCCTGCCTACTTTTTTTTTTTTTCCCCAGGCAAACAGTCCCATTTGGCCTGAAGATGAATTACTGAATGCTGATGAATAAGATGGTGGTAGCTGGCAGCAAAGCTTTGCGTGGTAAGATGGTGTGAAACAGTACATATGTCAATCTATCAAACACGATAATGTAAGCAATCTGAACCCATTTTTGGTCTGAACTATTGTACAATACTTCACCCAGATGGAAGAAAGAGATAAACATTTTATGCTTCAGACATATCAAGTGTTAGGAAGTAAAATTAAACCTAAACTGGAAAACTACCAATTTTACAGGCTAGAGTATATATAAAAAACAACACAAGCATGAAGAAGAATCTTCTCACCCATTATTGTATAAATTAATTAGATATATTTGCTTCCTATGATAAACAACAGCATGTATTTGACTATAGATTAAAAGGTGTAAAGATGATAGTTTATTTATTAGCAAACACAGCATTTGCACTTTTTTCTTCCTCCTTTGGTTGACAAAATGCTTATAAATCATGGAGCTTGTGACAATGTTATCAGGTCATGAATCTTACAAGTGGGGCACAGATATATAATGTCCCCAGGGTGAGTTCAGCCCTAAATCAGAGGCAGGTTTGCCATGACTAATGTGAAACTACAACTGGTCCCTAAAGGATAATATTAAATGGAAATATATTTTCATTCAAATCAACTTGACAGCCTATGTAAATATAATTTCATATTTAAAAATTATTTAAAACTGAAATGAAATGACAGCACTGTGCTCTCTTCAAAGTCAATGCCAGCTAATGCCTCTAAAGAGACCTTCTGCTCCATCCCTGTTGTCCACCCCCATAAACACACAGCACAATTTATCAAGCACTAAACTGCAGAAAATACTCTTCTGAGCAAATATATTTATGATATTGCTTTCTACAGTACTTGGAGAACATTTTTTATCAAATAATTTCAAAAGCTAAAAAAGCATGAAATCTACTCAGTTTCCAGACTGACCTGTAAAGCCAGTGTAAATCTTTGGGAAAAATTGCTATTATGTGTGTAAATGATTGGTATTTGGTCTCTTCAGTGTTGCTGTATTCCTGGGATTGTCTGTGTCAGTTCCTTATTTGGTTACCCTTCAAACTAAAAACAAACTCCCCAATGTTTACTAATTGATGCCAGGCCAGGCAAGAGAATTCCTGAACGGCAACACTAAGACAACTGGGCCCAGAAACAAAACGGATTGCCAGCTCATGGAGAGCAAAAATGTCCAGTCCTGGATTCTGCTGAAGCCAGAGAGAACACTGACAACTCTCCCTCTCTTCTGAGAAAAATCAAAGTAACAGAGCAGGTGTTTGCTCTGGAGGAAGACAGAAATCCCAGCCTTCTGGCAGAGAGATGCATGTGAGTAACTGTACTCAGGAGAAAGCAGCAAAAGGTTTATAAACCCTTGAGTAGAGCATCGTTCTGATGTGCTCCCCACCTTCCTGGGGGTGCTTGGGGGGGTGAGGTTTGATCTTCAAAAATTCTCTTGGAGTAAAACAGTATTTTCCTGTGCCATGCAAATCTAAAGTTTAATTATTTTTAACTTGAAAGGGAGACAAATCAATACACAGGATAATCTGTTGTTATTTGGATTACGAAGACATCTCAGAGTTTACAATCACAAAACTGGTTATAATCCCGCAATTACTATAAAGCTAATTGGTAGTTTCTTTCCGCCTATGTTTTCATGTTGTCAGTGGGGCAGTAATGAAAATGAATGCCACATTTGTGAACAGAATGTCTGTAGGCTTGTTTACCACATTTCCAACAACAACGTCTGCTTTATCATGCATTTCAAAGCAGGGATAATTTAGGGATCTTTGAATTTCATACATAAAAATACTTTCTAAAATATCAAATGTAGAGCTCCTTCAGACGGGGTGGGAGTGGGAGACTTAAGAGTGAAGTGATGACCTCGCATACTACAGCAAACAATCCACCTGGAGCAGACAGCACGCGGACTTCCAGTGATTCATCTGTATTCAAAACTGTGCTCAGGTAAACCACTTAGTGTTTCATCCTCCTACAAACATAATTCTGCAGACAATTTCACCATCAAAACCAGCATCTTTAAGCCTCCTTTCACCTCCTGAAAATACAGTTATTGCAGAAGCTATTAAGCTTTTTATTCCACTTACCTTTGAGTAACTTCTGCCCTTCCATGATGTTTTGGGAGACGAATGCTGTGTAGTCTTGCTCTGAGAAGCCAGGTTTGCATGTGGGTCTCACTGTAAGATCCCCATTGTGTGCCTGCAAAAAACGAGGAAAATGCACACCATGACTTTTGTCATTTGGGAGAATGTTTTGTACCCAATGATGAGGTGTTATAGGCATGGGCAAACCTGCACAGTAAGGCAGTGTGCAAGCAGAAGCTGCTGGTGTTAGAGTGTCTGTCTGTTGGAGTGGATCCATACTGTAGCTGCAAAAATAAAATGGGCCAGCAAGTAGTTGCCTGACTACAAGAGAGCATTGTTTTGTAGGAAGACTGGGATACTGGGCACTGTCAGAAGAGGGGAGGAAACAAAGAGCAGCAATTCATCAGGGCGAGCTGTGCTCGCACTGGAGACACGGAAAGGCCTGATGTTGCAACATCCAAATCACTGAGGTTTGCTATTGAGAAACCGGGCAAAGCACAGGACAGAAGGGGGACAAACAGCCAGCTCACAGCAGCCTCAGGAGCCTGAGACCAGGTAGAGACACCCTTCCTTCCCCTTCACCCTGCACCAGCCTCCAAGGCTCTGCCTGCTGCTGCCTCTGGGACCCTCCAGGCTCCGCACTTGCCCAGCAGTAGGAGAGGATGGAGGGGATCTCAATCAAAAATGTAACAATGCAGTCTCATACACAGCGTGCCAGGAACCAGGGACAAGCATCCAGCTAAACACTCAGCTGCAACTTTGGACTGCACAGAGGGGATCCAGCCCCTGCCACAGGGACAAAGTAGTCCAGTCACAGCAGTCCAGGCTCCTTGGGATTCCCTGGCAAGGAAGGTCCCAGACCCCAACTCCAAGGAACTCGCTGACAGCACACAAGCCAGTGATTCATGCCTAACGAGTGCCAGGTGATTTACGCACAAACAAGTGCTGGTGGCAGGGGATTTCTAACGCGCCCGGGCTGTCGGCAGAGCCAGCCAGAGCATCGCTTAGCGATGCCGGCTGCACCTCCGACGCCTCCAGTCCCAGCCGCTCGCTGAAGCCCGGGGACCAGGAGAGGCACTTCCTCGGAAAGTGCAACTCCAGGCGTGCACCTGTCTCTCCGGGGGGAGCATCAGAGCTCCCCCGAGGCCCCCGAAACACTCCTGGACGCAGACGATGCTGCATTAGAGAGAGACAGAAGGGAAGCGGAGCGAAGGGTCCTTTCGGATGAGCTTAGTAAGCAGAACGCAAGCCAACGTACTCGGCTAAGAATCACGCTCGGGAGACGGATGCCAGCTACTGCATGGGAAGCGCAAGGAAGCGGCGGCTCTGTGGACTCTGACCGTCACTGGCAAGATGTTGCCATTAGGAAACATTTCTAAGGGTCTCGCTGAACGTAACAGGCTTTGAATCTGAAATCGCCCCGTTATTATAGCGGTGCTCGCTAAACGAGAGCGCACGGGGGCTATTCCTGCGCACCCAGCAGCCTCCCCAAGGCTCGGGACATCCTCACACATTCAACTTGGCACCGGGGGATCGAGGCAGAAAAATAAACGGCTCTTGTTCCCGCAGCCAGTGCAGCCCGAAACCCAGCGTCAGCCCCGCTCGCTTTGTAACACTGCAGCCACGCGTCCAGGCGCTTGTTGATGTTCTACAGACCCCCCTGCATTTCAGACGGGG